>NW_027249192.1:7500-37500 GCF_030848795.1 Temnothorax nylanderi | reverse complement strand
GTGCGTCGCCTCTACACGGCGACGGTCCATTCTGTACTGATGTACGCGGCTCCCATTTGGTGGGAGAAGGTGGGGAAAACTCCCCGTCTTAGGAGGAAAATGGAGGCCGTGCAGAGAACAATCGCTACACGGGCCTCCAGAGCGTACAGGACCGTCGCCCATGTGGGGGCGACCGTTCTCGCGGGGATTCCCCCAGTGCATTTAATCGCGCGAGCGTACAGCGAGATGTACGTGAGGACTCGCAGGTTGCGCGAGACACTGGGGGAGGTTCCAATGCTCCACCAGGAGCGAGAACGGCGCTGAGGCTCGAGATACGGGCGACCCTTCTCCAATGGTGGAGGGAATGGGTGGAAGACCCCCGTAACAAGTACGGGAGAAGGGTCGTCGAAGCCGTCCAGCCGGTATTCGAGGAGTGGATGGAGGGCGTTAGGCAAAGACGCCTCGCCTTCCATGCATCGGGAAGGAGTGCACCACGCGCTGTTGGTATTGTCCGGAGGGGGCGGACACGGCGCAGCACACGCTGGAGCACTGTCCAGCGTGGACAGAAGAGCGCGGTGCCCTCCGGACACAGATAGGGGAGGATCTCTCACTCCCGGCCGTCATCGCAGCCGCGGTCAGGCCGGGAGACGGGGGAGAAAGTAGTTGGAGGGCGTTCGTCTCCTTCTGCGACAAAGTTATGTCGCGGAAGGAGGCGGACGAGAGGGTGAGAAGAGAGGAGTAACCGCCCCCTCTTTCACCCTCCAATCATAAGGGGAACTTAGGTTCTCCCTTATCCCCCCTTCCACGGGAGCAAACAGTTCCCAAGGGGGAAGAGGTAGCCAACCGGGCGCATAACGGGGGGGACTGCTCTCCGACGAGGGTGGTTTCAGCCCCCGGGGTGTCCGGACGTCTTTCCTCCCACAATAGGGAGGAGGTGTTGGTATGGGAGGGACGGCGGGAGATGGACGGGGTCTCCGTATCTCCCTAGGGAGGGGAGGCCCTTCCCTCTTCCGCCGTTATTCGTGCCGAGCAGGTCGGTGGAGGATGCGGGTCGAGGGGGGGCCCGGGCAGATTGCCCACGGGGACCCGCCACGGATCGCTCCCCCTCGACTCGCGATGGAAGGGGGCCGGGACTTTGGGAGGGCCATGGCCTTACCCCGGGGCCCCGGACCCCGCCTGCCCCAAGGGGCGCGAGGGGGGGAGGAGTCGGTCAATACCGCTCCTCCTCTGCTCGCGGGGTGGGGTATCGCTCGCCCACTGCGCAAGCAACCCACCATGGGTAGGGGTGACGGATGAGTTGGTGGCGCTTATCCGCCACGAATTAGGATTAGATCGTCCATAAGGGCGAGGTGTGGGGGGGCTCACGGAAGTAATCATTGCGTTTCCCGGGGCCCCCCCTCATAGCACAGCATTAGGGTCACTCGCGGGTGGTTTAGCCGGCAGGCTACGGGAAATGGCGGGACTACACTCTGTGGTCCCTGCTCCCGTAGAATCCGGCACTTCCCTGCCCCGCCCCGGGGGCAGGGGGTCTTCCCCCCGATAAGGGGGGTCACTGGTGCTTCAAACCCCGGAGGAGTGGAGACGCTCCCCGATCAGAGGCGCTCCCCGATCAAGGGCACTTGCCCTTGTGACTGGTTGCCTCCAGGACTCCGTGGGGATTCCAGTAATGGAAGATTACACCCGCGTAAAAAAAAGGGGTTGAGAGGGGGAGCGTGCAAAGCAACCCATACAGCATGGAATATGTAAGAAAAGTGCTATAAACAATCTATAAATATTTTAATATTCCACGGGTCATTCAGAATATTCTGTAGAAGTTCTATAAATATTCCATGAAATTTTGTCTATTCCTAATATGCATAGAATATTCTACAAATATTCTAATAAATGTAGTACATTTAAAAAATGCATAGAATGTTCTATAAATATTTTGACAAATATAGAATATTTGGAATATTTACAGAACATTTTGTTAATATTCTTAAACATTTATAGCATGTGCTATGAATATTCTAAGAAACTTTTCTAGAATTGCTATGAATATTTCGATAATAATCTGAAAACATTGCGATGAACATGAAATAATCAGAATATTAATAGAATATTTTTTACATATTAGTAGAATATTTTTAAAATAATCTATAAACATTTTAGGAAAAATATTAAAAACATTCTAACTATTCTAGGAATATTTAAAGAATATTTTGGAATATTATATAAATATTCTGGAAAACATTAATAAAAACTTTTTAGAAATTTTTCTGCAATATTTATAGAATATTTCGTGATTTTCTTGAAGTATCTACAATATGTTATGCATATTTCAAGAATATTTTATAAATATTCTGCAAACGTTTTGTGCATATTCAACCCTAGAACTTCCATAACGATCGAGATAATAAGAAAACAAATATGATAAGTATCTGTCAACCGTAGAAATCAACATTAATAAAAATTTTTTGGAATAAATATAATTATTTCAATGGAGTATTTGCACAAGCAGGTATGTATCTATACAGGTAGAAAGTTGCCACTGGTCTCCCGTAAAATTTGATAAAAATTTAGTATCTACCTTAATCGTCGTGATTACTGTAAGCGATTTACCACAGTCTCCCCTCTAACTTCGGACCTACCCATACAGCACAAAATGTTTTTAAAAAATATTTCTGAATATTTCTATAAAAATATTACAAGAAATATTTTAAAATGGTTTTAAGAATATTTTAAAAAAGTTAAAAAACCTTTTGTGATAACATTTTTAAGAATATTTTAAGAATCTTTTAAAAATATTTATAAAAATGTTCTTTTTTATCACCCAGACAATATTTTCTTAAATATTTGAAATATATTTTTGAAATATTAATTTAAATCTACATATTTATTGTTTTATAATCTTGTTCCAAAATATTTAAAAATATTTTAAATTTATTATTGGTTCCATAATCTTTTTTTAAATAATAGAGAAAAAAGGGCTATTAGGGTCGAACGCGGTTCTTCGTGCGTGGAATCAGTTTATTCGTCTTCTTGGAGTACATTGAAAATAAACGTTTCGGCTCATTTTTGAGCCATCCTCAGCATTAACAAGCGCTTTGCCGTACGTTCCCCTTGTCAACTGGCGAGCTTACAGACTCGAATTAACGTGGACCAAATGATCCTTATCTGTAATTTTTATAAAAAAGTTAGTTGCAATAAGAGCGAAAAAGCTTTATAGACTCACCAAAAGGTCGAGGTGAACGTGGGGCATGAAGCCGTATACAATAAAAGTAGCGAAAGGACTTATCCGTCCCGTCCACACGTTACACAGCAATGAAATGACAAAAATTTGAAAAGAAGGAGCGTGTCACAAGTCACGCCATCGATAACGTTTAGCATAGATAGTTGTGTCAATAAGATAATGGATTGTTATGATGTCTGGTCTAAGTACCAATGACAACGCCAGAACTCGACACGTCACCGAGTTCAGTTAGCCAGTGAGAAGCGTTCATGGGCATAGTTTACAATTTATTTAAAACGGCTATATATGCATGGTGTAAAAATTCGGTGTCATCCTGTAAATTAATACTATTTCTCTGTAATTTTATATGAGTCATTTCAGAAACTAATCTTCTGGATAAATATCTTTCTTTATCAAGGATTTCCACGTTCTCCCAATCAAATTCGTGATCCAAATTTAATCTGTGTTCCGTGATGACAGATTGTGTCGTGGTATTTCTATGAATGTGGTTACGATGCTCTGAAATTCGCGTTTTTAATTGCCTCTTCGTCTGGCCTACATATGAAGCGTCACAATTTTTGCAGGATATTTTATAAACCACATTTTTATTAGATTGAGTTGGGAGAACGTCTTTTTGTACCTTGATAAATTTGTTAAGTTTATTTAAGCTGAAGAAAGATAGGTTAACATTATGCT
Source organism: Temnothorax nylanderi (assembly GCF_030848795.1). Taxonomy (NCBI): domain Eukaryota; kingdom Metazoa; phylum Arthropoda; class Insecta; order Hymenoptera; family Formicidae; genus Temnothorax; species Temnothorax nylanderi. Next base: position 33,614 of record NW_027249192.1, on the reverse strand, counting down.
CTTTAACAGTTTTTTTAAAATCTTCCGAAATGCCCTGAACATATGGGACAGTGAACCACGTACGCCGTTCCTCTTCGCTTAGAGGTTTGTCCTGTCTGCAAGTGCGTTTGTTGAGTAAAGATTTAATTCTCGTGTTGATAGTGTTAAAGATAAATGTCAATGGGTAATCGTTCTTCAAGAGAGTGTCTATTATGAACTTGATGTTCTTACAATGGAATTTCGGATGAGAAAGTAAAAATGCTCTATCTACCATGCCCATAATCGTACCTCTTTTTTGCGAGACAGGATGCTGCGACAAAAAATTGAGATATCTCCCTGAAAACGTAGGTTTGTGGAACCAGTCAAATTCTAAAGTGTTCTCATTATTAATAATTGTCAAATCTAAGAAGTTAAGTTTATCACCCCCGACTTCCATAGTGAATTGAAGTCTAGGGTGGTAATTATTAAATAATTGCAAAATAATGTCAAGAGGGTCAGACGGTACCGCCATCGCTATGTCATCTACATATCTAAAGTAAAAAGGTATAATGAAAGTAAGTTGTCGCAGCATACTGTCTTCCAGGTCCTGCATGACAATATCGGCCGCTATGGGAGAAAACGGCGAGCCCATTGGAGAACCAAATTTCTGTTTATAAATTTTTGAATCAAAGCAAAAGTAAGTTGAATCCAGAATTAATTCGACAGCTTTTATAAAATCATTCTTAGGGATGTTGCAGTTTTTCGAAATGTGTGACCATCTCTTGGTAATGCTTTCTAACACTAAGTTAGTCGGGATGTTCGTGAAAAGAGAGATGACATCCAGAGAAATTAATAAGTAATCTCTATCCAAATGTGTTCCATTTAATTTTTTGGCTAATTCAAAGCTATTATCTATGTGACTATCGGGTATAGGAACACTATCCGAAATAATCTTGTGTAAAAAGAGAGCTAAAGCGTAGGTAGGACTGTCGATAGATGAAATTATGATTCTAAAAGGATGACCTGTTTTGTGAATCTTTGGTAATCCATAGGCCCGTGGGAGAATACCATCCGTACATAGTAATTGTTTATATTGCAATTCAGAAATATATTTTTGATTTTTCCACCTCAGGATCGTATCTCTTATTTTCCTAGTGAGAATTAAAGTTGGATCCTTACTAATATTTATGTAAGTAGTTGTGTCAGATAACATCTCGTTGATTCTTTGTTTATACGATTCTTTTTCCAATGCTACCGTGCTATTGCCTTTGTCAGCTCTTGTAAAAATAATATCAGGATTATCGTTCATAAACACTTTTGTGGCTTTAACCAGACTCGAAATTTCGGAGTAAAACGGAAATCTCGGAGCGAAGGAAAGAAGATTGTTAATAATTGGAATGGAACGGTTCCTGATGGCCAGAATCTTATTTATGTGTAAGCCCCACGTGTTGTCTTCCGTACTTTTAATAAATTCAATGACCGTCTTTTTCTTGTTGTTTGTAGGTAAAGAAAAATTATCCCCCAATTGTAACAAACATTGAACTTTATCCGGTATTGAATACGGGGTTAAATTAATGAACCATTTCTCCCTAATGTGCGTAAGGGAAGATTCAGGAGTGATCGAAAACTCCGAAGGGTCAATGTGAACGTTGAAAGAGCTTAAGTCAGCGTTATGAACACTTGCTGACAAAGTGGACGGGGCATTGTTCTCAATCTTATAAACGTAATGTATCGGTTTTGTGTTGTGAATTTTCATCAAGTTATGTTTCCGAAGCAACCACTGTAACTTTTTGTCAAGGTTATTATTTTCACGTTGAGAAAAATATTTCAAAGCTATGTCTTGCATTCTGAAAAACCTGTTACACATATATATAGGGATGTTATGAGAGATACATTTCATGAGAAGAAAAATCTGTCTCTGTAAATGATTGGCGGATCTATGTGCATCGTTGTGCTCGATTTTAATAAGTCGAATAATAAAATTAGAGACCGCAACATTGAATTTCTTTTTCGGGTGACAATGTGAGAAAACCGGCGTGTAATTACTAAAACGCTGTAAATGTGGAGGTACAATGTTGTTGTGCAAGCAAAATTTAAGGAATCTTATCCGTAATCTGCTCTTAATATAAGTCTTTCTCGCTTTGATCCATTGTTTCATCTGTGTAACGATGTATATTCCAAAGATCGTAGAAATAAAATTGAAAAAACTAGTGTATTGACGCATTACCTTACAGCCTGCGTGATCAATAAAATCATAGAATGACCCTCGGGAATTACAATAATAGAGAAAAAGGGGCTATTAGGGTCGAACGCGGTTCTTCGTGCGTGGAATCAGTTTATTCGTCTTCTTGGAGTACATTGGAAATAAACGTTTCGGCTCATTTTTGAATATTTTTAAATATTTTTAAATATTTTTAAAATATTATGAAATATTCTTAATTAAAAGATGCATAGTAGCGCATCTTTCCGTGCTAGTTTGGAACGACGCCGCTAGGCGGCGCATGATGGTAAGACTAACTCGTAAGTAAATTTCAGTTGAGGGCTAATATAAGCAGGTCTCTGGCGAAGCAAGAGTATGACATTCGCAAGATATGTATTGTCACGACTTTTTCACTCCCGGAGCGGTCCGGGGCGTGTGCCGGATCAAAAGGGGAAAGGAGAGCGGGATGATAGGCCTCTCCGGTGATTCTCTCGCACCTCCGACACTCCGCGAAACGACTTTAATGTTGGGCGCCAGACGCGTGAATTCGCGTCCACGAAATCGCGAGAAACCAAAAACGAGACGCAAAACGAAATAAGTCGGTGTGCGAGGGGATGGCTAGCTCGACCTAATAGCAGGGCGGGGTTGAGGGAGGGCAGCGCGGTACTTGGCGGGGTGACATGTGAATTATTAACTCAGTCAGTAACAATTAAAGAGCAACATTTATTAGGTAATAGAACAAGGGCCATGATGGCATTCACTAATAAGAAAAATGATGGCGCGGTTGATAACGCGGGCGTCAATTTCCAAATAACAAAACGATAGTAACGCAGACGCCAGAAAACACGGAGAATGAAGAAAATTTGTAAACGCGCGGAAGGCGTCGTTATTAAACAAAATAATATCAGGAGAGATTCAAACTCACAAGATCGTCCAAGTCATATAAACTACGCAGGTAATAATGAAAAATGAACGCGAAATAATAGCGTGAAATGCCGCGAAATGATAGTGCGCCACGCTCGGAGCGCGTGAACGCAAGGTCCAAACCCGTGCAGGGATTCTGTCACCAAACAATCTTAATCTAACGCAAGTAATAATCTTAATCTAACGCAGGGAATAATCTTAAACTAACGCAGAGAACGAACGTGACGCGAGTAACGTCCCAACGCAAGAGGGAACGAACGCAAGGTGTGATATCGCCGAGGATATCCTAACGCGAAGAATAAGGCGCCGAGGCGCTCGACGTAACGCGAAACACGATTCTAACGCGAGGAAGTATGCGGCATTACCGCAAGCAATACTATAACTAACGCGAAATTACCGATTTATCCTAACGCAGGAAACTGAGGTTAACGCAAGTGAGTCTGATCGAACGCAACACCCGCGATCGTCAGCGATCGTCCAACGCGAAAAATGAGGCGCCGAGACACTCGGCATAACGCGAAATACTCGAATTAACGCGAGAAAGATTACGGAATTATCGCGAGTAATAACGAGACGCCATATTAGGTCGACGCGAATGGGATCTTAAGGCGAACAACATCCTAACGCGAATAATATCTCAACGCAGCCGATATCGCGAGGATAATCTAAGTGTCCGGACGCGAATCGCAAGTACGCAATCAAACCAACGCGAATAACCGTCTGATGCAATTAATATCGCGTGCGGAATCCAAGATTCGACCGGGCGAAATACTACGCACAACGAGACACGCGGTCGTGAACGCGAAGGGCGTAAGAAATGGCGTACTCGCGATATCGAACGTCGTCATTGACGCGCCTACCGCGATCTCCAGGAGTTCGTAAATTCCGATCGCGATCCCACGGCCACGAGACCATTCCGGTGCCCCTCGCTCTCGCTATCGATCGCTAAATACGCCTTGTCGGCGAATACGCTAATTATCGCGAATATTCCCGAGCGAGAGCGCGACCCGGGGAGCGGTGTCGTGGCTTTACATAGAACGTTACCGAGGCAACCTCACCGTGGGCTGATTCTCTCCCAAGGATCCTCGCCGTCGTCCCAAGGGTCGAGAAGATAGCTGCCGGGGGTCGTATTAGACTCCGAATGCGACTCAAGTGCGAAGAGAGTACCGCGACTTAACTTCCGACGTGCGTCGGTTATCGAGGACGATCCAAGAATGCTCCCGAAATTTCGCTCGATGGCGGAATCGATAGCGCACCCCACCCCGGGCGTACGCGGCCCCGCGACGCTATAGCGCGGACCAAGAGGGGATGAGCTCGCAGGCTCGCGGTGTATCCTCGCGCAGGGCCGTTAATCACGGCTTTTCGCTGGGCGCTCAACGGCCCTTCGTTCGCGCGGCGATTTTCGGGATCCTTCCCGGCAGCGGACGGGACGTGATTGCCTCTGCTTTCCTCCCTTTTCTGGTCCGGGAACGGTGGCCAACCATCCCGGAATCCGGTCGGTAGTGCGAGGAGGGCAGGTAAGCTGATTTAGCCCCGGCGTCCCGGGGCCCTGCCATTATGGGTCCGCCCGCCGCTGTGTCACGCGCCGCGCGCGTGTTTTCCTGCGCTCCGTCGCTCTCGGCGGCCCGCGAGTTGTCGCTTCGATCCGCTTTCCGTCGTCCGATTTCTCGCCTTTGTCCTTTTCGTCGACTCCGCTTTCGCTTTTTCTGCATCCTCTCAGGAAACTCCGGGTCTCGGCTCGGTGAGGCGCCACGCAATAATACAAAATATAACAAAAAGGATCAGAATATCGTAACGCAATTATATATGCCCCTGGAGATCTCGCATCGATTCGTTGAACCGTCCTCGGGCGTGAAAAAGGTCGCGAAACCCGCGCCTTGTGACGGCGGCGGGGCGCTGCAACGATGCAGCGAAACTGCAACGTCACAGTATATTTTTCAAATATCAAGATGTACCTATATTATTTTACAGATATTAAAAAAATCTTTCAAACATGAAACACACAATTATTGCTGATTGGGTTAAACATATTTTATTTTTTAAAGTAATATTTCTAAAAATATTCTCGAATAATCTACAAAATGTTTGTAAATATTTCCAAATATATTAAGAAAAATGTCTGTATTCCAAGAATGTTTTAATAAATTCACAAATATTCACAAATATCCTATAATTGTTTTATAAATGTATACAGAATATGCGATACCCCATTTTTAATGTTCCTAAAATCCTAAGGCCAGCTCAGCGAGGACAGAAACCTCGCGTAGAGCAAAAGGGCAAAAGCTGGCTTGATCTCGATGTTCAGTACGCATAGAGACTGCGAAAGCACGGCTTATCGATCCTTTTGGCTTGAAGAGTTTTCAGCCAAATGTTCCATAAATATATTTTGCATATATAAAAAAATTATGGATTATGCGGAAATATTTATAAAACATTTGTAGATTATTCGAGAATATTTACAGAAATTTCTAAGGACATTCAAAGCGGGACATTACACGTTCTTTGCACATTTATAGATTATTCATAGAAAATTCATGAATATTCTAAAGAATATTTATAGAACATTTATGGAATATTTCATGCTGTATGGGACGTTTATAGTTTATCTACCCAAGGAGCGCCAATGCGCGTATAATGCGCATTGAATGTACATTAAACTTTGCATTAAATGCGGGTCGTAAATGCACATTTAAAGCGCATATTTGTCCCGCATTATATGCGCATTTAATGCATATTATGGCAGCGCATACCAAAAAGTGCACCTAAGCTCATTGATCGAGAAGCCCAATCGGACAACTAGTGAACTCTGTACTATATTGGAATGCTCACTACAATGTTTAGAGGCCGGACACGAAGAAAAAAGGGATAGGTTGCTCAGTGTCCACTGTGTCCAGACAGAGAAAGAAATGGACGTTGAGTGCAACCTACACTGAAAAAAAAAAGCTTTTGCTTCAATTAAAGTGCTATCACGGGGTGCCACAAAAACATAAGTAGTTTATTCAATTGTATTATTATTAGACCCAATATCTGGATTATTAAACCAATAATTTAATTATTCTAAGCATAACTGTAAGCATATTCCAGTACAGCTATCACAGAAGAAAAGAACATTCTTATTTAGAGAATATCTTTATTTTTGACATGTAAATCTTGAAATGAGATTATATAGCGTATAATCTCGTTTTAAGAATTACATGTCAAAGATAAAGATATTCTCTAAATAAGAATGTTCTTTTATCTGTGTAGAGTTCACTATGGACAACCGAAGCTCCACCAACTTGCTTACCCTATAGGGGATCTAAGAGTCTACACGTGCATTTACACATTGATGCTTTAAACGCAGAAATAAGAACAAAGATAGTTAGTGGAACTATTTATTTAAAAAATTCAATTTATATAAAATTTAAAAACTTAAATAAAATGTTTCATAATGAGTAAGAAGCTACTTATTTATGTAAATATAATATAAAACCTGTTATTTATAAATCAAATGCTCAATTTGCATTAATTACGCATTTAAATGCGCGCATTTTGAACACACAATTAATGTAGTTTTGAAGCCAATGCAATTGTACGCGCATTAAAAGCACGTTATACGCGCATTGGCGCTCCTTGGGTAGTAATTGCAAATTTTCCCAAAAAACACGAATTTTCAGTATGAAAAAATTATTTAGTATAGTTAACGTCATCGTTTCTGTTATACTGCAACTAATATACTCCTAAAAACGGATACTTTACAAAATTAATAAATGCTAATTTTCTAAAAAAATTAGTAATATATTTTCTAATAATTATCTACTAATTGTTCAAATAATTTACTTTTTAAAAACTACTAATTTTTTAAAAAATTATAAATATTTTTTTTAAATGAGTAATTTTTTAAAAAATTGACAATTTATTTTATATAATGGCCAATTTTTAAATTATGAGCAATATATTTCTGATTATTTATTAATTTTTCAGACAGAGTATTATATTTTCAATCAATTAATAATTATTTTAAATTTAGAGCTTAGTATTTTATTAATTACCAATTTTTTGTTAATTAAAATTAAAAACATTCAAATTTTTTATTTTTGATTAATTAAAAATAACCGCCGATATCATTACTAAAAACAGAATTTTTGCCGATCACTGTTCGTGATTAACGATTACTGTATATTTCTCGTTGTTGCCTTCCAGGTCCACAAGGACCAATTCTTCCAAAGGTGCCGCCATAGCCGCCATGTTCTTACTGCAAATGCCTCACCTCGCGAGCCGCAGTAATGAAAGTAGGAAGTGACGACAAAATCTATGACGTCACATGAACACGAAAACGCTTTGACAGCTTACTGCCGCGTATATTGGAACGGATTTACAGTGCTGCCAGTACTGCAAGTGAATAGCGAAACGCAGCCTATGTTGCGTCCCTAAAGCCCGTATCAGACTACGGATTGGGATTGAGATTGGATTGAAAATTAATCAATCAGAATAAAGAAAACTAACCTCAAGTTTAGTGAACTTTGCTCTAATTGGTCAAATTTAAATCCAATCTCAACCCTAAGAGCAAAAAGTCGACTTTTACTGAAACTAACTTGGCAGAGAAGTCGACTTTTTTAAGGACGAAAGTCAACTTCAAGTCGACTTGAAGTCGGCGAATGTCGCAAAAACCACCGACTTAAAGTCGACTTCCCGTCATGATGAAAAGTCGACTTTCCGTCATGATGAAAAGTCGACTTCCCGTCATGATAAAAAGTCGACTTCCCGCCAACTTTTAAAGTCAATAAAATAAACCGCCTCGTACGTCTGGAGGTCGGTTGTGTATCTTGAAACAAAGTGAAAATGACAAAAGTTAACAGATTTGACTAGATTTTGATAAATAAAATCGTAGATACGCTAATGAATTTTCTCACTTTTGTAATTTTTACCTCATTATTTCAAGATACACAATCGACCCCTTGCTAGAGGGCTAAAACTGATGCATTTCGATTTTTTTTTCATATATAAAATAATTTAATTATCTAAAAAACTGTATAATTACAATCCTAATGTTTTGTTCTTAATTACAAAGGCGGCCATATCTGTGCCACTTCTGCGTGCGCGGATTCCGGCAGCCACTTCTGGTAAGCTGACAACAGAACTAAAATTAAAACATTCCAGCGTTAATCGCGAAACAATATGCAAAATTAGCTATATAAATATATATAATATATATATATATATCATATTATCATAATGTTGTAAATATATAATAATATTGTTATATATATATTGTCACGACTTTTTCACTCCCGGAGCGGTCCGGGACGTGTGCCGGATCAAAAGGGAAAAGGAGAGCAGGATGGTAGGCCTCCCCTGTGATTCTCTCGCACCTCCGACACTCCACGAAACGATTCTAATGTTGGGCGCCAGACGCGTAAATTCGCGTCCGCGAAACCGCGAGAAACCAAAAACGAGACGCAAAACGAAATAAGTCGGTGTGCGAGGGAATGGCTAGCTCGACCTAATAGCAGGGCGGGGTTGATGGAGGGCAGCGCAGTATTCGGCGGGGTGACGCCTAATAACGAATGTCGTAACTCAAGCCATTAACATTTAAAGAATAACATTTATTCTGTAGAAAACTTTCGTAACTCAGTGATTGCCACTGGGGCTTTCAAAACAAACGCAAGTAACAGGTGATAGATAACGCGGGCGTCAAATTTTTAACATTTAAATATAATAACGCGGACGCCAGACATAAACGGAAAACTTACGTTAACTCAGCAAACGCGCGGAAGGCGCAGCAAGAGAACGTGTGAGGAAAACTAAACTTACAAAATCATCGAGATCACGTAATTTCACAGCTAATAATAGCCGAAAAGTTCGCGGACAAATAACATAAAATATCGGTACAAATTACGACTAACTACGACATAACGGAAACAAACGCGAAATCATAGCGCGAAATACCGCGAAATGATAATGCGCCACGCTCGGAGCGCGTGAACGCAAGTTCCCAAACCCGTGCAGGGATTCTATCGCCAAACATCTTAAACCAACGCAAAGAGCAATCTTAACCAACGCACAGAATAATCTTAAACTAACGCAACGAACGCGACGCGAGTAACGTCCCAACGCAAGAAAGAACGAACGCAACACGTGATATCGCCAGGGATATCCTCACGCGAAGAATAAGGCGCCGGGGCGCTCGACGAAACACGAAATACTAAATTAACGCGAGACAATATACGGAATTACCGCGACCAATATTATAACTAACGCGAAATGACCGATTTAGCCTAACGCAAGAAACCGAGAATACGCAAGTGATTCTGATCGAACGCAACACCCGCGATCGTCAGCAATCGTCCAACGCGAAAAATGATGCGCCGAGACACTCGGCATAACGCGAAATACTCGAATTAACGCGAGAAAGATACGGAATTACCGCGAGGGATAACAAGACGCAACATTAGGTCGACGCGAATGGTATCTTAAGGCGAACCACAACCTTTCGCGAATAATCTCTCAACGCAGCCGATATCGCGAGGATAGTCTAAATGTCCGAACGCGAATCGTGAGTAACGCAATTATACCAACGCGAATATCCCTCTGACGCCATTAATTACGCGTACAGAATCTAAGGTTCGACCGGGCGAAATACTACGCCTAACGAGACACGCGGTCGTGAACGTGAAGGGCGCGAGAAATTGCGTATTCGCTACCGCACGTCGTCATCGACGCGCCTACCGCGATCTCCAGAGGTTCGTATTTTTCGATCGCGATCCCACGGCCACGAGACCATTCCGGTGCCCCTCGCTCTCGCTATCGATCGCTAAATACGCCTTGTCGGCGGATACGCTAATTATCGCGAATTTTCCCGAGCGAGAGCGCGACCCGGGGAGCGGTGTCGTGGCTTTACATAATATGTTACCGAGGCAACCTCACCGTAGGCAGATCCTCTCCCGAGGGTCCTCGCCGTCGTCCCAAGGGTCGCGAAGATAGCAGCCGGACGTCGTACTCAGCTCCGGAATGCGAGACAATACCGCGACTTGACTCTAGACGTGCGTCGATTTCCGAGGACGATTTACGAATGCTCCCGAAATTTCGCTCGATGGCGGAATCGATAGCGCACCCCACCCCGGGCGTACGCGGCCCCGCGACGTTGGAGCGCGGACCAATGAGGGGTGAGCTCGCAGGCTCGCGGCGGATTCGTGCGTAGGGCCGTGAATTACGGCTTTCCGCAGGGCGCTAAACGGCCCTTCGCTCGCGCGGCAAATTTTCCGGGATTCTTCCCGGCGGCGGACGGGACGTGTCTGCCTCCGTGTTCCTTCCCGCACCGGTTCGGGAATGGTGGCCATCCATCCCGGAATCCGGTCAGCAGTGTGAGGAGGACAGATGGGCTGATTTTTGCCCCGGCGTCCCGGGGCCCCGCCATTATGGGTCCGCCCGCCGCTGTGTCACGCGCCGCGCGCGTGTTCCTGCGCTCCGTCGCTTTCGGTGGCCCGCGGGTCGCTTCGATCCGCTTTCCGTCGTCCGATCTCTCGCCGTTATCCTTTTCGTCGACTCCGCTTACGCTTCCTCTGTATTCTCTCAGGAACTCCAGTCTCAGCTCGGTGAGGCGCCACGCAATAATACAAAATAAAAAAGGATCAGAATACCGTAACGCAATTATAATATGCCCCTGGAGATCTCGCATCGATTCGTTGAACCGTCCTCGGGCATGAAAAAGGTCGCGAAACCCGCGCCTTGTGACGGCGGCGGGGCGCTGCAACGATGCAGCGAAACTGCAACGTCACAACACCCCACCCCAAGAGGGAGCATACCGGGCTCGGTTGCCTCCACTTTAGCCACTCGCCTCCCCGGGGTTACCGTGAGAGCGCTCGTGCGATCGAGATCTCCAGCGAAGGGCTCCAGACCAACACAAGATGTGACGATACAAAACACAAAAAAAAATCACACAAAAATAATAGTCCTTATTCTAGTCCCCTTCCCACGCGTCGCAAGAACCTCGGAATCGTAGTTCGGAACGCAAGTTTCGACCGTTTCCCTTCGTGTACCGACACGACGCAAGTCGGACTTTTACGATGGCCTACGATGATTAGTTGCCTCGCGCTTGGTGCCGACCGCCTAAACCCATGTTAAATGTCGACCGCCCTTCTATTTCCTAGGACGCGTCGACGATTCAACCACGCTAAGTGTCGACCGACCTTCTATTTCCTAGGACGCGTCGACGACAGTTTCGCCAGCGTCGACCGCCCTTCTATTTCCTAGGACGCGTCGACGCCAACGGGGCTGCACCCCTTAGTAGCCCGGTACGCCGGCTTGTACCGTGGCTAAGTTCGCTACGCCGTTTTCGGCGAGCACACCAACACCAACGCGAAATGACGCGCCGACCCCAGAACGGGAGCGCAACTTTATTTCCATCGTGGCTCTACTGCGTATTATCAGGCTTACGCGGCAACGCTTACTCTCGGATACGACGATTACTCTAACGGCGATGTTTTTCGCAATTCGGAAACTAACGACGGGACGGAGGTCTCGGGGGTGGGTTCAAGGATTTCACTCTATTTAAAAAAACTTAACCGTGATAAGGTTTTAAATCCTTAACGTGGATTTTTCCTACCGAGTTGCCTAACGAATCGGCGAGTTCATACACGACTGGCGACAGAATCCTGTAAACGGTAAAAGGGCCATGGAAGTCGGTAGCGAGTTTTACCGTGTATGCTAACGGGAACCTTTACCTCCCCCCTCACGCTCGCGGTTCGACTAGTCGCGGTCATCACACGTCTCCCGCCGGTCGAAGTGAATTCGCGGGGAACACGCCGAGCGCGGCCACGGTGTCGCGTTGTTTCCCCCCCGGATTGCGATTAGCGCACTTGGGCGTTCGGTATGCTAAATCCGGGAAGAAAGAGTATTCGGGCGGGGGAGGAGCGCAATAGTTTTGCGCGGCACGGCAACTCGCCTCTGCACGCGCGGCCCATAGTTCGAGCGCGTCCATATCTTGAACCGAGTCTCGATGTATCTGCGTCTGTAAATGGGGAAGCATATGTCGGTGTGCGTAACCGACCTTTTCCTCCTCGCGCCACGGCGGCGATAATCGATCGAAGAGCGTTTTTAAGCACGTCAGGTAGTCCGTCACGGACTCCTGTTCCCCCTGCGTACGCCGCATTATCTCGTCGCGAAGTGCGAACTGAAAATCCGGGTCTCCGAAACGGGTACGCCACGCGGTTTTAAACGCGGTCCATGTCGTCAGGCGCTCCCGCTTCCCGCGAAACCAATAAAGCGCAATACCCGATAGGAAGAACGGGAGGCATCGCAGCATATCCTCGTCCGCCACGGGGATCAATTCGCGGCCCTCCTCGACACGCAACAGAAACGTCTCGGCATCCTCTCCGCGCGCGCCCGAAAACTTTAAGTCCCATTTCCGCATGATATTATAGATGGTCGTCGCGGAGTTACCGTTCGGAGCTGGCGAGGCTCTAGGCGCGTGACTCCGGGAAACGTCTGATTCATGATCTAAGTGATCGAGGTACGGAGGCGCGCCCATCGCCGCGGACGGGCTATCCGGACGGATGTCCCCCGCCGGGATTTCGAGATATCCGGTGCTGACCGGGTGGTTCGCTTCGACCCCCGTCATTTGGTTTAGTTCGAGGTTTGCCGCGCGGGTTGACTCGAAGTCGGTCACGCGGTTCGATTCACGACGCGCGGCCGTCAACAAGCGTAACAAGCGAAGCGTCAACTCGGGGTCGGATCCGTCGGTCGGTAGCTCGCGTCGACTTAACTCGGCGATTCGCTCGTCGCGCGAAGCGTGGATAATCCACTCGTCGGTGAGCTCGATTGGATCCATTTCGAAAAATTGCTAAATTTTATTAAACGCTAAATCTACCTCTCGCGAGAAACCGACGGAATCCTACTGTGCTCCCAAAAAAGAAAAGTATCGCTAATCGTCCGACCGAATCATTCACTAAATTCGCGAAATTTCATTCATCACGATGTTCCATTCTCAAGTCGAGTAACATAACACGCGAACAATACACGCGAAAGGAATGCGAAGGTAACTCGAGAGTAATAGTTTTTCCGAAGCGGCCTTCCGCCGACGTAAACAGAATTCCGATGGTATCGCGATCGCGCTTTCTCCAAATTCCAACGCTCTATTTGGCCGCAATTATTATCGCGAATCTAACGCTAACCCACCCAAACACATTTATTTAAATAATGCTCCCAAATAAGGTTTCATACAAAACTGAAAGAAAGTGGTTAAGCAATTTATACCAGAACACGAGATAGCATAACACAAATAATATCGCATCAAGAACATAGCATATATAACATAAGGATAGGGTCAATTCTTTATTTCGACAAACACAATATTAATTCAATAGGAAATCCGCGAAAACCTTGTCACCCGCACGAAATCGCTAATGCCCTGTACGTAATTGTCTTGCAACGATCTTCGGCTGCCCCACGTTGGGCGCCAAATTTTGTCACGACTTTTTCACTCCCGGAGCGGTCCGGGACGTGTGCCGGATCAAAAGGGAAAAGGAGAGCAGGATGGTAGGCCTCCCCTGTGATTCTCTCGCACCTCCGACACTCCACGAAACGATTCTAATGTTGGGCGCCAGACGCGTAAATTCGCGTCCGCGAAACCGCGAGAAACCAAAAACGAGACGCAAAACGAAATAAGTCGGTGTGCGAGGGAATGGCTAGCTCGACCTAATAGCAGGGCGGGGTTGATGGAGGGCAGCGCAGTATTCGGCGGGGTGACGCCTAATAACGAATGTCGTAACTCAAGCCATTAACATTTAAAGAATAACATTTATTCTGTAGAAAACTTTCGTAACTCAGTGATTGCCACTGGGGCTTTCAAAACAAACGCAAGTAACAGGTGATAGATAACGCGGGCGTCAAATTTTTAACATTTAAATATAATAACGCGGACGCCAGACATAAACGGAAAACTTACGTTAACTCAGCAAACGCGCGGAAGGCGCAGCAAGAGAACGTGTGAGGAAAACTAAACTTACAAAATCATCGAGATCACGTAATTTCACAGCTAATAATAGCCGAAAAGTTCGCGGACAAATAACATAAAATATCGGTACAAATTACGACTAACTACGACATAACGGAAACAAACGCGAAATCATAGCGCGAAATACCGCGAAATGATAATGCGCCACGCTCGGAGCGCGTGAACGCAAGTTCCCAAACCCGTGCAGGGATTCTATCGCCAAACATCTTAAACCAACGCAAAGAGCAATCTTAACCAACGCACAGAATAATCTTAAACTAACGCAACGAACGCGACGCGAGTAACGTCCCAACGCAAGAAGGAACGAACGCAACACGTGATATCGCCAGGGATATCCTCACGCGAAGAATAAGGCGCCGGGGCGCTCGACGAAACACGAAATACTAAATTAACGCGAGACAATATACGGAATTACCGCGACCAATATTATAACTAACGCGAAATGACCGATTTAGCCTAACGCAAGAAACCGAGAATACGCAAGTGATTCTGATCGAACGCAACACCCGCGATCGTCAGCAATCGTCCAACGCGAAAAATGATGCGCCGAGACACTCGGCATAACGCGAAATACTCGAATTAACGCGAGAAAGATACGGAATTACCGCGAGGGATAACAAGACGCAACATTAGGTCGACGCGAATGGTATCTTAAGGCGAACCACAACCTTTCGCGAATAATCTCTCAACGCAGCCGATATCGCGAGGATAGTCTAAATGTCCGAACGCGAATCGTGAGTAACGCAATTATACCAACGCGAATATCCCTCTGACGCCATTAATTACGCGTACAGAATCTAAGGTTCGACCGGGCGAAATACTACGCCTAACGAGACACGCGGTCGTGAACGTGAAGGGCGCGAGAAATTGCGTATTCGCTACCGCACGTCGTCATCGACGCGCCTACCGCGATCTCCAGAGGTTCGTATTTTTCGATCGCGATCCCACGGCCACGAGACCATTCCGGTGCCCCTCGCTCTCGCTATCGATCGCTAAATACGCCTTGTCGGCGGATACGCTAATTATCGCGAATTTTCCCGAGCGAGAGCGCGACCCGGGGAGCGGTGTCGTGGCTTTACATAATATGTTACCGAGGCAACCTCACCGTAGGCAGATCCTCTCCCGAGGGTCCTCGCCGTCGTCCCAAGGGTCGCGAAGATAGCAGCCGGACGTCGTACTCAGCTCCGGAATGCGAGACAATACCGCGACTTGACTCTAGACGTGCGTCGATTTCCGAGGACGATTTACGAATGCTCCCGAAATTTCGCTCGATGGCGGAATCGATAGCGCACCCCACCCCGGGCGTACGCGGCCCCGCGACGTTGGAGCGCGGACCAATGAGGGGTGAGCTCGCAGGCTCGCGGCGGATTCGTGCGTAGGGCCGTGAATTACGGCTTTCCGCAGGGCGCTAAACGGCCCTTCGCTCGCGCGGCAAATTTTCCGGGATTCTTCCCGGCGGCGGACGGGACGTGTCTGCCTCCGTGTTCCTTCCCGCACCGGTTCGGGAATGGTGGCCATCCATCCCGGAATCCGGTCAGCAGTGTGAGGAGGACAGATGGGCTGATTTTTGCCCCGGCGTCCCGGGGCCCCGCCATTATGGGTCCGCCCGCCGCTGTGTCACGCGCCGCGCGCGTGTTCCTGCGCTCCGTCGCTTTCGGTGGCCCGCGGGTCGCTTCGATCCGCTTTCCGTCGTCCGATCTCTCGCCGTTATCCTTTTCGTCGACTCCGCTTACGCTTCCTCTGTATTCTCTCAGGAACTCCAGTCTCAGCTCGGTGAGGCGCCACGCAATAATACAAAATAAAAAAGGATCAGAATACCGTAACGCAATTATAATATGCCCCTGGAGATCTCGCATCGATTCGTTGAACCGTCCTCGGGCATGAAAAAGGTCGCGAAACCCGCGCCTTGTGACGGCGGCGGGGCGCTGCAACGATGCAGCGAAACTGCAACGTCACAATATATATATATATATATAATATTATAAATATAATATCCACAGACTTTTATACTAGACCACTAACATCTATGGACGCACTGCCGAAAAGCTGATGCGAGTGCGAGGTGCAAGTGGTATATAGTGAAGGGTGCGGCCATATTGAATTAAGTCACTATCAGGTGTTCAGTTGCTCATGATGTGCGTTTATCTGCTTTCGTTATTACAGTACATAACGAAGCAGGCGAATGTTTTTGTGTTAAATATTGGTACATGTTATCAATAAGTTTGTAAGTCATGCCTTCGACGTGTAGCGTACTTGGATGCCGAAATCGAACCACTACTCCTGTAGTATTAAACCCTTTTTTTGGACATTCTGTATATGCCAGACTATTGTATAGAAATCTTGTATAAAACCACTTGTATAGAATCTGTAGTATAGCATATCTTGACTAAAATCAACATGGCGGCAAGCATCACGGCCGAGATGCCTGTCAGCGGTCTAGTATTGTATAGAAGTCTATGATAATATCTAAATATTATTTTATAAATTAAAATCTCACATTTTTTATCCGAACCCCAGATTTCTAGCAGTTTGTATTTGGACACGACTCCCTGCGACTGCAGCGTTTGTACTATTATCCCAGTGAGAAATACCTCATCAAAACGATATCAAATTGACGTCAAATAGATGAAATTTTCATCTATTTGACGTCAATTTGATATCGTTTTGATGAGGTATTTCTCACTGGGATTGCTTGAGTGCGTGGTATCAATCTGAAAAAATCGTATTGAATTGATGTAATCTATTCGATGAATCAACGTGAAATTGAAAGGAGATAGAATAACGATTTACCTGGCCTATGACTTGGTGATGCTCCCAGGTGTCGTCAGCAGCGACGGGACAAATCGTTTCAGCTTAGGGCACACTTGACCCTCCAAGAAGAAATGCGCGAACCACTTGACACCGTCCACGGATGCTTTATATCCATCGATGGTAGTGCCCATCCGGCCTTTCCGAATGTACCAGACACGCGGCAAATGATCTTTCCGGTTCCTTGATTATATCTATAAATGAGAATAATATTCGATCATAATGAAGATTAATATCTTTATAAATAAGTAGGAAAAACATTATAAAGCAACAATTGTGATAAAAATACCTTGGCGGTGGTTCACTAAGATGGCATAGCATGGGAGCGAATTTCGGCAATCATTCGGGTTCTATCGCCGTGACACCTCGCATGTATGTACATCTTATTCGTTTCGTACACCTCTTTATAAACCACCTATTCCGGACTGATTTTCCGTAGAACGCACGAAGAATGCATGAATACGGTTCCTCCATTTCTGGTGTTCTGAAAGATGGTTCAGAATGGAGAGCTGTCGCATTCAATAGGTCTTAATTATCGATGATAATTAATAACACACCGTACCTAACCTGTAAGCATGTTTCCACTTGGCCTTATCCTGATCCTCTTTTACCTCGTCGGGCAAAACCTTTCTTGCGACTTGATCCGCCATACCTGCAAGAACTATCTGGCGCAGCAATTTCGCTTCCATGTCGGTTGGTAACGGCATTCTGTAACAATTCCTCGCACTCGCGTAAGCTCTGCTCCTCCAGCCTCCTCGAGATTCGCCGCCATATTGATAATGCATGACGCGCCGCTTGACTGTTTTCCGTCTTTTTAGAAGTCGACTATTTAGAAGTCGAGTTTTAGTCGATTTTCCGTCATTTTTAGAAGTCGACTAGAAGTCGACTTATAAAAGTCAACTTGCCGTCGACTTTCCGTTAACTGTGCTCTTAGGGAATCTCAATCCGTAGTCTGATACGGGCATAACAGTTCAATATTATTAATATATGAAATTTATTATTGTAACATATATAATTTATTAACACAGAATAGACGAACAGAAGAATAGCGCTAAGGAACAGCGATGAAATTTCATTTTATATTCTGTACATATGTTAATATTAAACTGTTCCCTCCCACTCGGCATGTAATATTTCAGAAACATTTCTGCAAAATTCCATTTGAAATATTACACCTTTCATCAATATTTCAGAAATATTTCACGACCGTTTCTGCAACATTTCTGCAATGTTTCAATCGGCACAATTATTTCAAATGCAACTTTGCTGAAAGATTTCGGCAATATTTCTGAAATATTTCTGAAATATATCTACGAAATATTGCAGAAACACTTCAGAGATATTTCAAATACATTTTACACTGAGAAAAATGTTTTGTATTAGCAAACAAAATTTTGTTACTGACGCAAAAACTGAAATATTTTGATATGTGAAAAATAAAATATTTTGTTACCGGAACAAAAAAAATATATTAAGCCATGTGCGTATAGCCGCCGCGCATTTGTCCGAAGAAATCCGCTCTCTCAGCCGGTCACCCATCCAAGTAGTATACCGGCGCCTTGTTGCTTGACATCGATGATCGAACAGGGTAGTGGTGATCCTCTGACTCTGACGCTTCTTTCTTTCTTATACTTGCTTATTTTGGTGAGCATAAAAAGCTATCGCATAACAATATTAACAATACAGATATACGAATAAATCTTTTTTGCCAGTCAGCGTCGAATATTATTTTATATTAAATATTATTAAATATTTTATATTTTATATTAAAAATGCCATATGACAAAATTTGGAATATCAGAAAATTCTTAATAAAAGAAACAAAATGCAATAATATGCAATAATTATATAATAATAAA
This sequence comes from Temnothorax nylanderi, assembly GCF_030848795.1. Classification (NCBI taxonomy): domain Eukaryota; kingdom Metazoa; phylum Arthropoda; class Insecta; order Hymenoptera; family Formicidae; genus Temnothorax; species Temnothorax nylanderi. Next base: position 14,872 of record NW_027249192.1, on the reverse strand, counting down.
TTTAATTTTTTATAAGTTCTAAAGTCTGTCAGCAACTTTTCGGAAATATTACAAATGCACTGTTGTATGTGAAACATTCAAAAATATAACGCGTGCAATGTAAACGTAATAATAGTTTATCATTTATTAGAGAAATGTTTCTGAACCATTACATCTGCAATATTTCTTCTGCAATATTGTAGAAATTTACTGCCTGCAATTCAATTTTTCATTACCTACGCAATCTTTCAGAAATTTTTCAGAAATATTTTAAATGCAATGTTGCGTTTGATATGTTACAGAAATATTATTCGTGCAATGCAAACGTAATATTACTTTTATAATGTTCCAGAAATATTTCTGAAATATTGCATCTGCTACATTTTTTTGCAATATTACAGAAACTTACAAATATTGTAAACAACTTTCTGAAAGATTTCAGAAATATTGTTAATGCAATATTATAAAAAACATGATGCAGGTACATTTCTGAAATATTTCAGATGCATAGTTACAAATGAAATGTTAACGAAATATTTCTGCACCATTTCCGAATATTTCAATATTTCAGCAACATAACATGCCGAGTGGGCTATTACCTGTTCCCTGTCCCCTATTTTTTTCATTGTGCGCAGCCCTTTACGCGTTGTTGTTCGTTGCCGTCCTTGAACAGGACCAGACATGTTTCAACACGTTACGCGCGTGTCCTTTGTCTGGACCATATTTTGGAGTTTCTATTTTTCCTTAGAGAGACTGCTGCACACACTAACAATCTCATTCTCTAAACAAAAAAGAAAATCTGGCAGGATGGACTAAAGTTAAGGTTTTCACACATAAAATTCCTTAAGGACGTAAAGCATACGCTTACGATAATTCATCAATCTCAATCGAGTTTGTAATCTACGGATCCCACTCGGCATGTTATGTTGCTGAAATATTGAAATATTCGGAAACAATGCAGAAACACTTCATTAACATCTCACTTGCAACTATGCATCTAAAATATTTCAAAAATGTACCTGTACCATGTTTTTTGCAATATTGCATTAACAATATGTCTGAAATCTTTCAGAAAGTTGTTTACAATATTTATAAGTTTCTGTAATATTGCAAAAAAAATGTAGCAGATGCAATATTTCAGAAACATTTCCAAAGCACTACAAAAGCACTATTACGTTTACTTTGCACGAATAATATTTCTGTAACATATCAAACGCAACACCGCATCTAAAATACCTGTGAAAAATCTCCGAAAGATTGCGTCGGTAATGAAAAATTGAATTGCAGGCAGTGAATTTTCTACAATATTGCGGGAGAAATATTGCAGATGCAACGGTTTAGAAACATTTCTGATGCATGATAAAACTATTATTACGTTTGCATTGCACGCGTTATATTTTTGAATGTTTCACATACAACATTGAATTTGTAATATTTCTGAAAAGTTGCTGACAGACTTTAGAACTTATAAAAAATTAAATTTATTATTATATAATTATTGCATTTTTTCTCTTTTATTAAGAATTTTCTGATATTCCAAATTTTGTCATATGGCATTTTTCTCCCGACTGCTGCCAACCTTCGGTTGGCGAAGACGAGGGAGTATGCGTTTCACTGGGGCCGAATCCATGGTGGAAAGAAAACAAGGTGTGCTCGTTAGAGGGGTCGAAATTGAGCATGTTCTGCGCAGACATGGCGACGGCCAAGCAAGCGCCATATTGAATATATATAGATATACTTTATGTACATACATACGTCAGAAGTGAACGTGTTTCGGCTTAATTTGTCTTTTTTAAAATGCCTATGTGTAGTGTAAGTGGATGCAAAAATAGAAGTGAGAATGCAAAAGAGAAAAATATTCAATTTTTCTCTTATCCAAAGGATGAAGAAACTGCGTTAAAATGGATGAAAGTTTCCAAGAAAAAAGTTAACCTAAAAAACGGTACGCTATTTTGAATCTATATAAATTATAATATTGAGGCATATATTTTTAATACTTTATTGAAATTAATTTTTGTAGCTCGCATATGCTCTGTCCACTTTACACCAAGCTGTTATACAAACCAAAGCCAGCGTATTTAGCAAACTGCGAAAATTACTCGCCTAAGAAATTACGAAGACTTCATGATCATGCAATTCCAACACTTGCCACTATTGAAGGAAGGAGAAGTGCTAAAGGAAGTGCAAAATCAACACAACATAATAAATGTTAGTGAAAACAGCGGGTGTGTATTATTGTATTATATAAAATGTTTTCTTATTATAATATGTGAAGATTGCAATAAATTCTATTTACAATATCTTTTTTTAACAGCAAAAACAGTTTTAGTGAGTCCGAGACCAATTTGATCGACACTTCAATGGAAAATAAAACAGAAACATGTTTTATGCAATCTTCAAAAGAAAATGCTAGGTACAATTTTATTGATTTCATGCGTATTAACGACTTCATTGCTGTACAAGAAATTATTGCATGTTGTTTTATATTTTCATTTCTTAAATATTTTTTACTTTCAGCAGTGCAAGTTAAGCCTGATTGGGTTTTAATAGTATCAGATGGTCATTTGATTTATCCCTCTGATCATTTCATTGAAGCAGCGTTAATTAATGAACAAGATTTTTGAAGAATTTCACGGAACTTCTGGCTTATCTAAAAATTTCAGACTGTAACTAAATTAACAATGGAAAAAATGCCAGAAGAGTATGGTATACCTGAAGAAGTAATGCTATGTCTTGTTCGTACAAGAACGTACATAAGATTGCGAAAAATTAATAAGAAATTAGTGTCTGATGTAAAAAAAAACGTTTATACAAAAAAGTTTCAAAATTCATGTATTGAAATCTGTAATATCAGCGTGCCACATATGTTCATTTTCACATATCAATTTCTTGTATACTATTCAATAATAAACTTATTGAACACAACTTCTCGTGTTATTAAAATAAAATATTTATTACATTTATTGAAATTGCTGTATTTAAATAAACCTATCTTATATCCACAATATTTTTAAAACTTCAGAAAATTATTTACTTTTTCCTCATACATCTATTATATTGTTCAATTCATGCTTCTTTTACATTTATTTTAATATTTCTTTATATATAATTTTAACATTTTTTACTTAAAATTAATTATTACATGAAATAAAATTGCATTATATGCAGAACAGAAAAAGAACTTAATTCTCATTTAAAAAACTGCGGTCTTAATTCTATTGGCCAATAAACCAATATGTCTCCAGCTTGGCCTAACACACTCATTGGTTATTAGAAAGAATGCGCAACAGCATACCTTGTTTTCTTTCCACCATGGCCGAACCTTTGTTACCTTAGTTCTCGATAATTACAACATACTATGATATGTGCTTCCGTATATAAGTTTCTTATTGATCAAGCAAGGTTTATAGCTTATAATTATCATTAATCGTTGTGTTAAATAAAAAGCGAAAAAACGATATATTACATTTATACGTTCTCTTATTGGCTATCGACTGAGTTACAGAGGAAATTGATTAACCAATGACATGCATCCGCATGGGGAATTTTAGTAATTTCCAGTTACCTCTATTGAGCTCCGGCAGAACGTACAGCTGTTCTGTTCATCGCTGCACGCTCATTGGATATCGCTCGTCGTGCACGATGTTATCGCGCGCGCTGGTCTGCTCTATTGCTCACATGTCATATTTGGCCGGTAGTTAGAGGTTAAGTTTGTTTATACAGGTTTAATCTTTACAAAATTAAATAAAAATATAATAAATAGTGTGATAAACAGTAATACACTGCCTAATACAAGTTTGTTTATCGAATCATTTCCTTGGAAATACCATGTGGTATCAAGTATCTTATATGTGTGTATACATACAGGGTGTCAAGTAATAAGCGGATCACTGCTCGTGATGCCTGTGATGGGCAGTTAAAGCGGATTAAAGTGAATCGAAAAGTCTTTTACTGTTTTGTAAGTATTTCAATAATAAATAAGAAAATAATTAATAAAGATACGCGAATCAAGATGCGTTCGTGCGAATCGACGAGAAAGGAGCAGCCCAATGTTTACGTTGCTAGGCCGCGGCGAGATATTGGGAGGAACGCTATGTTTATAACAAAAATTATTAACTATACATGAGTGACACTCATTGTCGTTATTGTTTATAAAGCACTCCTCTCATAATATTTCGCTATGCACATAGTAACGTAAACGTTGGGCTGCTCCTTCTCGTCAAATCGTGTGGATGCACACTGATTAATTCTTTTATCTTTATTAATTAATTTCTCATTAATTATTGAGAAACTTACAGTACGATAAAGGACGTTTAATTTGATTCAGTTTAATTCGCTCTTTCTGTCCACGAGAAGTGGCCCGCTTATTACCTAACACCCTGTATATACATGTTTATATAATTGTAAATTTAAATTTATTATATATAAATAAAAATCATTAAAAATGCCAAAAAGATAGAGAAAATTACTTGTCATAATTAATCTCATATATTATTGTGTATAGGATTTAGATTATGCCTATAGTGCCTACATTTTCAACTATTTATATATTATAAAATATACTTCTGCATAGCATAGAAATATAAATATTGCTTTTAAAAGTATGAAATAAATAAATAATTAAAATCTTGCAACTGCAGCAAAAAGATTGTAAACAAAAATTATAATAAAATTAAAAAAATGAAAACTTAAAAATTAATCAGTAAAAAAACAGATTAAAAAAACTAAAAATTAAAGAATTAAAAAATTTAATAAAAACAAAAATTATAATAATAGAAAACAAAATACAAAAAACAAGAACTTAGAAATTAATTGGTAAAGAGTTAGTTTAAAAAAAAATAGACTCCCGACTGCTGCCTAAAGTAAGTTAAATAATAATAAAAAACCAAAAATTTTAAAAAGTTAAAAACAAAAACTTATATAAAAAAATTAAATTAAAAAATTGTTTAAAAAAAAAAAGACTCCCGACTGCTGCCTAAACTAGGTTAAATTAAATGCAAAAAATAAAAATTAATAAATAAAAACAAACTTATAAAAAAAATAAATTTAATAACTAAAATTTAAAATAAAATGTAAAAACAAAAACATACAAAAAAAATTTAAAAACAAAAATTTATACAAAAATAAATTTAACTAAAAACAAGTTTAAAAAGTTTAAAATAATTTAAAAAAATTTAAAAACAAAAACTTTACCAACAAAAACAGGTTTAAAAAGTTTAAAATAATAAAAAAAAATTTAAAAACAAAAACTTATACAAAAATAAATTTAACCAAAAACAGGTTTAAAAAGTTTAAATAATAAAAACAACAAGTCTTAAAAATTAATTGGTATATAAGACAGGTTTATTTGGTAATAAAAATGTAATACACATATAATAATAAGTATAAAGTACAAAATTAAAAACTTCTAAAAATTTAAAATAATATTAATTATAAAATATTAAGACAATTGACACACTATTAGGAAATATTATCTAGTAACAAATATGATTGAAAATATATACAAATACTTGATTACTTACTACAATTTATTCTTCTTATTATTATATTAGGCATTACAGATATAATTATTAATTGCATATTTTAAAAAAGCAGTCGGGAGACGCCATGCCAAGTATTTCTCAATCACGTTTTAGATGTCAAAGAAAATTCTGTATTTAAGTTGTTTAACTGCGTACAGAAAAAAAGAAGCAAAAATATATGTTGAAATATTAAGTATAAAATTTGGCGTGGCGTCTCCCGACTGCTTTTTTAAAATATGCAATTAATAATTATATCTGTAATGCCTAATATAATAATAAGAAGAATAAATTGTAGTAAGTAATCAAGTATTTGTATATATTTTCAATCATATTTGTTATTAAATAATATTTCCTAATAGTGTGTCAATTGTCTTAATATTTTATAATTAATATTATTTTAAATTTTTAGAAGTTTTTAATTTTGTACTTTATACTTATTATTATATGTATATTACATTTTTATTACCAAATAAATCTGTCTTATATACCAATTAATTTTTAAGACTTGTTGTTTTTATTATTTAAACTTTTTAAACCTGTTTTTGGTTAAATTTATTTTTGTATAAGTTTTTGTTTTTAAATTTTTTTTTATTATTTTAAACTTTTTAAACCTGTTTTTGTTGGTAAAGTTTTTGTTTTTAAATTTTTTTATTAATATAAAATATAAAATATTTAATAATATTTAATATAAAATAATATTCGACGCTGACTGGCAAAAAAGATTTATTCGTATATCTGTATTGTTAATATTGTTATGCGATAGCTTTATGCTCACCAAAATAAGCAAGTATAAGAAAGAAAGAAGCGTCAGAGTCAGAGAATCACCACTACCCTGTTCGATCATCGATGTCAAGCGACAAGGCGCCGGTATATATACTACTTGGATGGGTGACCGGTTGAGAGAGCGGATTTCTTCGGACAAACGCGCGACGGCTATACGCACATATACGGCTTAATATATTTTTTTTTGTTCCGGTAATAAAATATTTTATTTTTCACATATCAACAAATAGTTTTTGCGTCAGTAAGAAAATTTTGTTTGCTAATATGAAACATTTTTTTAGTGTAAAATGTATTTAAAACATCTCTGAAGTGTTTCCGCAATATTTCGTAGATATATTTGAGAAATACTTCATAACATTGCCGAAATCTTTCAGCATGGTCGCATTTGAAATAATTGCGGACATTGAAACATTGCCGAAATGATGTAGAAACGGTCGTGAAAAATTTTTGAAATACTAATGAAAGATGTAATATTTCAAATGGAATTTTGCAGAAATGCCTTTGAAATATTACATGCCGAGTGGGATGACACACAATACTCGATTGGAATTGGTCAATTTTCTTACGCTTACGTCTTACGTCTTACGTCTTTACGCAGTTCTAGCATCGTGGACACAAGGCTTTAGATTGGTTAACGACAGATGACGCGACGCGTGACGCGCACAGTGGAAACTCAGCCTAACGTCAATAAGGGCTCATGCACAATGCCGACAGGTAGCGGCGTCGTCACTTGTGAAATGATCAATTTGTTATTTTTTTTAATAAAAATGCAATAAATCATTAAAGTAATGATGGAGCAACGCGTAGCAATTAAGGAGCAATCGTTTTATGTTGGAAATATTTGCAGAAGACTGTGAGAAATGTATTTTTCCAAGAAAATGAACAGTTCTTTGTTAAAATATCATACAAAATTAATTATACGAATGGAGCAATTGAATATCCCAATAGAGCAAGCGAGAAACAGTTATTCTACCAAAAATCAATAGAAAATGTTGATTAAACTCTTTGAGATATAGTTATAAACGATAGAGCTGTTATATTACGTTTGAATATTTCCGCCAATGGCTGCCGAGCCATATAGTTACAAT
>NW_027249192.1:0-2500 GCF_030848795.1 Temnothorax nylanderi | reverse complement strand
GGTGTAAGTATTAAATGTATAAAAGTTTTGAATTACGTCATTCGGTAAAATAGAGGCAAGTGTATCCTCGATTTTCTTAACATTAGATCGCAGAAATTTTAAATCGAAGTTAATATCTTTGATTTCAAGGTTAAGTATGTTTCGTTGGTAACGTTTTTTCAGGATGTTGAACTTGCGAGTTGCACTGTTGCTTTGGAAGATGATGTTGAATCTAAGAGTGTGTATATGTGGAGGTAAGACGTCGTCTCTCCTACATCGGAGCAAAAAAGTCAGTCGATGTCTTAGTGAGTTGATCTTGATCTTCGTATTAATCCAAGACTTTAACAGTCGCGTGGTGTTATATCCAAATTTCCTTGTAATAGATTCGAAATATCCTTCATCTCGGTTGGACACCATTATTGAGGTCAAAGGTGTGTGTTAATAACAGAACAAGAAGTTTGAGTCGCCAGTAGATAATTAAAAATTACTAAAGATGTTGTAATCGACCCAACTGGCCAAATTTATTAATCGAAAAACGCTACGTTTCGACCGAGGATCCGGTCCTTTTCAAGCGTGTATACAAAACTCACAAATGTCGATTAGTCAAGCATAATGCCCTAACTACACCGAATCTAAAAGCTAAACGACAAAAAATTAATTCGCAATTAAGTGAAAATTATATCAATATTATACAAAACTGAAACTTACATATTTGTGCGTCGGAATCTAAGTAATAACAAATTCGTTGAACGGTATATTTCGTGAAATGTTTGTAACATGACATAGCCGAGCGGTGGTAAAATTTAGACTGATGAGCCTGACACTTATAAACAGACTGGTGCCGTAAACAATAAAAGGCAAGAACATAGAGAGGGAAGCAGCGGAGAGGAGAAACCAACTATATTTCTTTTATGATATGTTCGTAGAGAACGTTAAGATTCTCCGTGTCCTTTTGCAAATTGATGGTGTCGTCAAATTTTTTAATAAAAAACATCTCCGCTATTTCTCTCTTTCTGGTCTGTCCTTCCTTATGTAATATTTCAGGTTTTCCCCAGTCAAAATCATGCCCATAGGATATTCGGTGTTCACTCACTACAGAAAGATTGCTAGCGTGTTTTCTAATATCGCTCTGGTGTTCCCTGAGACGCGTACACAGATGCCTTTTAGTCTGCCCTATATATGTGGCCCTACAATCCCTGCAGTTAATTTTGTACACTATGTCAGTTTGTTTTAGGTCGTTAATTCTGTCTTTGCCCCGTCTTATTAAGCAATCAAGTTTTTAGGAACCGTGAATAAGGTAGTGATGTGGAGTTCATTTAAAGTGCGGCAAATGCTATCACTCAACGTTTTTATATAGGGTAAAGGTATGCAGTTCTTAAAATCAAAAGTTGTGTTATTGTCAGTGGGAGTATTAAGTGTGTTGTTACGTGTTTTGAGAGTGTTTAGACGTTTGGCAATGTGTTTATTAACGATTGGTTTAGGAAAACTGTTGTTGTTCAAAATTTCTTTAATTATTTTAATATTGCCATCGTGGAATTTTTCATTAGAAAGTAAAACAGCGCGATCAACCAAGCTGGTAATAGTGTTCAATTTGTATTTTAAAGGATGGTTAGAATGAAAATTTATGTAACGTCCAGAGAACGTCGGTTTCCGATACCAATTAGTTATCAATAAGTTGCCATTCCTAATTACAGTCGTATCCAGGAAGTTGAGTGACGCATTCGTTTCAATTTCATAAGTGAACCTAAGTCTAGGATGATATCCGTTGAAAACTTTTAAAATCAAGCCCACACTTGTTTTGGGGACCACCGCAAAAATGTCATCGACATATCTAATGAATATCCGGATGTTAAAATTCAAAAGGCTTAGCCAAATTTAAAACACTCTCAAAACACGTAACAACACACTTAATACTCCCACTGACAATAACACAACTTTTGATTTTAAGAACTGCATACCTTTACCCTATATAAAAACGTTGAGTGATAGCATTTGCCGCACTTTAAATGAACTCCACATCACTACCTTATTCACGGTTCCTAAAAAACTTGATTGCTTAATAAGACGGGGCAAAGACAGAATTAACGACCTAAAACAAACTGACATAGTGTACAAAATTAACTGCAGGGATTGTAGGGCCACATATATAGGGCAGACTAAAAGGCATCTGTGTACGCGTCTCAGGGAACACCAGAGCGATATTAGAAAACACGCTAGCAATCTTTCTGTAGTGAGTGAACACCGAATATCCTATGGGCATGATTTTGACTGGGGAAAACCTGAAATATTACATAAGGAAGGACAGACCAGAAAGAGAGAAATAGCGGAGATGTTTTTTATTAAAAAATTTGACGACACCATCAATTTGCAAAAGGACACGGAGAATCTTAACGTTCTCTACGAACATATCATAAAAGAAATATAGTTGGTTTCTCCTCTCCGCTGCTTCCCTCTCTATGTTCTTGCCTTTTATTGTTTACGGCACCAGTCTGTTTATAAGTGTCAGGCTCATCAGTCTAAA